>NC_050077.1:81762879-81772879 GCF_009764565.3 Dermochelys coriacea | reverse complement strand
CAACAGGGAAATACAAATAGGAAAATAACAGAATTCTTTTAAAGATGTTTTAACTGTATACTACGGTAGCAGGCCCAGTTTCTAAGAGAGAGATACAACACATTGTTACCAGATTTTATTACACAGTTTTGATAGCAACATATTATTTGAGATCATCTTCATAAATTTTGCATTAAGGTAGCTGTACCAGTACCTGGAATTGATTCAAAACACTTAAGACACTCAATTACTTTTTAACACTGTTACCCAACGTAATGACATATTTGCTATTTCACTAGCATTTGATGATGCAACATCATTGTAATTGATTCATTTTCTCAATTAAATAAAGCTACTGTGCTTTTCTCTATGTGAATGCCACAGAGACTCCTGAGTTAAATGTATTACCTATTTTCTCTGCCTCAGATATATTGCTTGTAAGGCTGCACTGTGCTCCTCTGTTAACTCCACTAGAAAATGTAATGGTACAGTCATATTTTTCAAGTTCTGAATAGCGAAGCACTTAGCTATATTTATATTAGGCATATTTTTCACTGTTAAAACTATCTTGTTTACCTCTTCCAAGATCACATTATTGCATAGTCTCTGCAACTATAAAACAAACCCAATCAAAGACAACCTAACAGTCAATGCCTCTACTTTTGCACACAGTTCATGAAAAGTGAAGCATCCAGTTTTATAGCACATTAAAGAGAGTTTTAAAAGTACTCAACATACAATGTTTTATCTTTCTTTTTTCCTTTTTTTGGCCTAACATTTGGTTTTTCATGCACTACCGGGAGACAAAAGTTTTGGGGACACATTAATCCTGACAGAGGCTGCATCTCAGCATATACATCATGTTATTTATAACTATTTGAATGAAAATTTGAACAATTTGCTTATTAAGTGACCATTTTAGGGTAAATTGAATATCCTGAGACCACAAACAGGATTCTAATTGCAGCTATTTACATTTTGTTCATCATGATATAGAAACACACATTATGGTGATGGATGCTACTGAAAACCTTGATAAAGTCAGGCAGTCAAATAAAGTAGGTAGATTAAAACAATAATGTTTAGATTCCTGAATTATCCAATTATTTTAATCTGAGAGGTATCAGAGTTTAAACCTTTTGCCAGTAATATGCTTTCAGGGTGAGCTAAGAAGAGGTATGTGTATTTCAATGCAGATGCATGACCTGCTCACATAGTCATCTCTGCAAGACCCTGTAGGTCATAAGGTTTTATAAGTATTTCCTTTATAGCTAGAATTCTGTGAATTTGCAGAATTCTTAACAGATCTTGGATATTTCTGAAATTATATTTTCTTTATTATCCTTAAGCAGCATTTGTTACATGACAGTTAATAATGAAAGGAAGAGAGAGAACTATGACACTAAATTTACCTAAAATAAAATAAATCCACAAAATGTTCCTCAGTTTATGGAAAAAGTCACTGGTAGCTGGATAAGCTACTCTATAAATGGCATTCTCCAAATGCCATTTTTTAGGCTGGTTACAAATGCAAAAGTTTTCCTCATGCCTCATCTACTATTTAATCAATGCCTCTGGTTACTAAAAGTAACCATCAGGTTATATATCTGTTGCCATGGAGATACTGTTGACGGGAAGTGGCTGAGAGGACCTCTACCAGTCCCTTTCACATTATATTCACAAGCACAATCAGAAAACTCAAATGAATCCACCCTCTGTAACTTGGAGAAGTCATTGGATACAGCTTTCATTTTCTCTTTTACTCTCTGGAATTAGTACTTGCCCTGCAGCTCTTGTTTGAGAGATTTGTGGGTGACCTGGTCAGAGTTTCCCATATCAGTTAACAAATTTACTCTTCACATATATATTGCTTTTTAAGCCAGTGGGTTTTTTAAATAGAAAAAGGTAAATGCTAACAAATTGGACAGTTACATAAGAATGACATTTATTTTCATAATTGCTGCAGATATGGATTCTAACAGTGCACTTGGCTTGTTTTTAAACTTTAGAGATGCTTGCTATGTTCTTTAAGACTAAACTTTTTGGATCAGAAGCAACAACAAATATTGGCTCAATATTGAAAAATGACATGCACTCTCTCTGCCTCAATATATACGGAAAAAGGAGTTCTCTTTCTGCACTCAATCTCTACTATGTTTCCTTTTTCTCTTCTTCACCAGTTTTGCAAGTTATTCTTAACCCCAATTCAGGAAGCCTGAAGGACTTCTCAGAAAAATTCCAAGGTGGAATTTTGAAAAGTATTGAAAGTCAATAGGACTTGTGCTCTTAAGTCAAGTTAGGCACTTCTGAAAATCCTGAAATCAATCAATCCTGTCATTAATTCTGCAATTTACAAACTCCAACCTCCAAGCCAGGGAATGGAGGAGAGAATACAGGGAGCTCCACTGAAAGAATTGTTCTGAAAAGCCTTGAAAACAAAAAGATTCCTCCCAATAACCTTAATATTAAATACAGTCTTAGAGTTATATAATTCTTGTTTTCCCAGAGCTGTGCAAACATATAAAAATTATACACAGGGATTATTTCATTCACCACTAGCTTGCATCCACCTCACACAGGAATCAATTTACTAGAGTACAGTAACACAATCCACTAGTCTAGAATAGGAGGTGGGGGTGGGGGGAAACAAATATAGTTGAAATGGCAGAAGTAATTTAGGAGTCAGTAGTGACTATCCATGTTGCAATACACCCAGACACTAGAATGAACACCACTGCTTTTGTGAAAAGGGACTATAGGATTTTTAATGGTCACAAATGAGGAGGATCTTTCTGATGTGAAAGATGATGGTTTTAGGAGAATGGTGTGCACACACTGTTATAAGAGTAGTATATTAGATACACACAGATTAAACCTGTCACAGCACATGTGTAATGGGTATAATAGAGGGTAGAGTGCGCAGTTCATGCAGAATAGGCACAACATAGGAAGGGATTGCCAATTATTGTTGAATATCAGCTCATGTCCATGAAAGTTCAGTGAATGTCAGTACTACAGAAATGGAGACTATGCAAGAACCTAGACAGATTTCATCTCTCCTCTGATATCAGTCAACAGGATTCCCCCAAACTTTCTTGTGCACCAGTGGCTTGATGCAGCCTCACACTGTGTATGGGGTCTGGTGCCCTGTCTCTAGGTCTTTTGCAGAGGTGCTTCAAAGCCAGTTACCCATCTTCACTCCTCTGGAGTGCTCCACTTGGCAAAGCGATTGCCCACAAATAAGCAACCAGAGTGGGGGACCCCATCTCCTTTCTCCATTTCCAGCCATCTGCTAGACTAAATGGCAGGGACAAGGCTGACTATGAGCTACATACTATGGGGTGCACTAGTAAACCGGTCACTTATTTTAGAGGCAGAAAGAATGAATTTCCCATCTCCCACTACTATTGAGGCAGGGACAGGCTGCTTCCCAGCCCCCACCCCAGAACTTGGAGATGTCATGGGGAACTGTGGTACATGAAAATTTCTGGCACAGGTCCCTTAGCAAGAATTTTTAATGAATCTGTAAACTCAGGGGTCATGCTCTATGACTGGAGAATTTGCGAATATAGTTTCTATTTTTAAGAAAGGGGAAAAAAGTAATCTGGGAAACTACAGGTCTGTTAGTTTGACCTCAATTGTACGCAAGGTCTTGGAACAAATTTTGCAAGAGAAAGTAGTTAAGGACAGAGAGGTGAATGGTAACTGGGATAAAATACAACATGGTTTTACAAAAGTAGATTGTGCCAAACCAACGTAATCTTCTTTCAGAAGATAACTGATTTTTAGACAAAGGAAATGCAGTAGATCTAATCTACTTGGATGTCAGTAAGGCATCTGATACAGTTCCACAGGGGAAGTTATTAGTTAAATTGGAGAAGATGGGGATTAATATGAGAATTGAAAGGTTAATAAGGAAGTGGTTAAAGGGGAGACTACAATGGGTCATACTGAAAGGTGAACTGTCAGGCTGGAGGGAGGTTACTAGTGGAGTCCCTCAAGGATTGATCTTGGGACCAATCTTCTTTCACATTTTTATTACTGACCTTGGCACAAAAAGTGCATGTGTGCTAATAAAATTTGCGGATGACACAAAGTTGGAAGGTATTGCCAATATGGAGGAGGATTGGAATATCATACAAGAAGGTTTGGATGACCTTGTAAATTGGAGTAATAGAAATGGGATGAAATTAATAGTGCAAAGTTGTGCACTTAAGGACTAAAGAATTTTTGCTGTAAACTGCAGATGTATCAGTTGGAAGCGACAGAGGAGAAAGACCTGGGTGTACTGGTTGATCACAGGATGACTATGAATGTGATCAGCTGTGAAAAAGGCTAATGCAGTCCTAGGATGCAGAGACAAGGAAGTGTTAGTACCATTACACAAGGCACTGGTGAGAACTCATCTGGAATACTGTGTGTACTTCTTGTCTCCCATGTTTAAGATGAATTCAAACTGGAACAGGTGCAGAGAAGGGCTGCTAGGATCATCCAAGGAATGGAAAACCTACCTTACGAGAGGAGACTGAAAGAGCTTGGCTCTTTTAGCCTAACCAAAAGAAGGCCAAAGGGAGATCTGATTTCTCTCTATAAATACACGAGAGAGAGAAATACCAGGGAGGGGGAGGAGTTATTTAAGTTAAGTACCAACGTAAACACAAGAACAAATGGATATAAATTGGCCATCAACAAGTTTAGGCAAAGATTTTTAAGCCAGTGAGAAGAGTGAAGTTCTGGAAGAGCCTTCCAAGAGGAGCAGTGGGGCCAAGAAATCTAACTGGCTTCAAGACTGACCTTGATAGGTTTCCAGAGGGGATTGTATGATGGGACTTCCTACAATGGCATGTGGCTCACTGGCAACTGCCAGTAGCAGCAATTAGAATCCAGTTTGTGGTCTCAATAGGACACTAGATGGGGAGGGCTCTGAGTTACTACAGAGAATTATTTCCTAGGTCTCTGACTGGTGGGTCTTGCCCATGTGCTTAGGGTCTAACTGATCACCATATCTGGGGTCAGGAAGGAATTTTCCCCCAGGTCAAATTGGTAGAGACCCTGGGGCTTTTTCGCCTTCCTCTGCTGCATGGGGCATGGATCACTTGCAGGTTTAAATGAGTGTAAATGGTGAATTCTCTGTAACTTGAATTCTTTAAACCATGATTTAAGAACTTCAGTAATTCAGCTAGAGATTAGGAGTGAATTACAGGAATGAGTGGGTGAGGTTCTGCGGCCTGCAATGTACAGGACGTCAGACTAGAATCACTAGATGGTCTTGATGGTCCCTTCTGACCTTAAAGTCTTTAAGTCGTAGCAGGCAGCCCCCAAATAAGGAAAAAGATGTGGGAGTGGCCACCCTCATGTCCTACAAAACTTGAAGGAGGGATGGAATACCAGTCCCCATCCTCAGGTCACCAACCTCCTGACCCAAAATAATGATGATGGATGATGTTAACAGAAATAATAATGTGTGTAAGGCATCAGCCATTTAAGAGGAACTATGACCCATATCCATTAAACACAAAGGTCACAAAGCCTGATGGGAGTTGGCTCTCATGAGTACCACAGTTCTGTAGGGTTGGCACTTTGGTGAACTTGTTCTGTGGGACAAATGTGTTCCTCATGATGTTGAGGTAATTCAATAAATAGTGATTTATGCTAGGAATGTTGGGAAACATTGGGGTTTAGTTCTATGCATTCTGATGGTCTATGCTGTCCCAATTTTATTAGAAACTTCCTCAAAATTTTATTTTAATCCAAGGAAAAACGCTTTTGTTTGGATCTAAATATTGCTCTATGCTTTTGATAACCTAAACTCTGCAGAATAGTGATACTGCATGAGAACAAGGTAGCGGAATCGATTTGGGACAAAAGTAAAAATAATTAATCTATTTTCATTGTACAAGATGCATGAAGGAAGGAAGGAAAGAAAGGCAAATGGTTGGAAGAATTAGGCAACATCCATCTGTTACGGTGGCCCATCTAGGAAAAACTGGACTCTTTCCAGTGATTCACACCGTCTATACTACTGAAATATTGAATACAATCTTGAGGATGCTTGAACAGGAGTAATCCAGAGAGAAGCACAATCTGGGTATCTGAAAGTAGGACTAGGAGTGTGTCAACTTTAGAAAATTTATTTTTAAACTTGAGATCGACTTAAAATTAACCATATTTTCCTAATTAAACCTGGGAATAAAGTTAGAGGGTTTGAAATGAACAGACGTATGCTGGCCAAGTTCTGAGGAACACTCTGCTCCGTGCCACTTATTTTATCATCATGGACATAGTTGTCCACCTTAATGATCTGAATGAATTGTTCCATAGAAATCGCAGACTAACAAGGGTGATAGAAAGCAAGCGTGCCTAGCCTAAATTCAGCAAAATCATTCACTAACATCCTGGGCCTTTGGTCCAGAATCTCTCTCTCTCAACCCATTTCAAGTAATTATCACACAATGCCCAAGGACAAGATTGTCACTTCCACTATATGCTCATACAGGAAAGGCTGGGAACATCTGACACTCTTTAGTCCCTTACACAGACTACCTGCATTACCAGCCTATGCGTGAGGGGGAAAGCAGGCTCTTTTGGGATGTTACTTCCCTTCTGCCCAACTATGCAGGCCTTGTCTCCTGCTGCTTCTCAAGGAGCTGGGCAGCAGAGCGGAGCTGACAAAGGAAGGGCAAGTAATATGACAATGACCTGATAGGTTCAGAGTTACAATTCCTTCCTGGGACATCACAGCTTTGTCTATAATAGACAAATAAGTAATATAGAGCAAAGAGGTGCTCCATATGCAGACGCTTGCTTCTGTACATTTCAAAGCCTGTAACGTTGTTCCCAGATTTAATTAAATGGGCTAGAATCAATGCCTCACTCTAGTCCCAAATAACCGGGACCACACAGAAGGCTGGAAAAAGACAGTTTCAGTAAACCCAATACATTTTGAGGTTTTGTAAATGGCTATATGGAAAAAAGCCAACTCATTTCCTATTTATCGGTTATTGTTTATGCCAGTTCATCCATGGAGGCTGCAAGCAGAGTTCAAATGATCACAGCAAATCAGATGTCATCTACGACTAGGCTGATACACCTCCTGCATGAAGTCCATGTCTCACTTATGGACCCAAAAACGTCTGTGTGTTGAGACCAAGTTCAGGATCTATCAAACTTGTGTATTGCCTGTACTGCTGTACAGGTCAGAAACCCAGATTGTCTTACAGCAGGCTAGGTGTAGCTAGAGGCACTGCATACATACACCAAATCCTGAACATAATGTGGTTCATTTTTGTGCAAAATCCCATAATGTCACAGATATCTGGTCTTCCTCCAATCGCTCGTTACACATTCAAAAGTGGTGTTGCACGCTCTCTGGCTGTGTTGCCAGATTGAACAAAAAAACTCCAGCACATTATGCTCTTAAACTCTCCATTCAATGCAAAAAGGAATGCATGCCTTGACCTCACCTGGTGTTGCCCTGGGGACCACCCCATAAAATCTGGGAACTTCACTGTACAATGCTATTAACTGTGTTTGCTCTGGTTGATGCAGTGATTGTCAGTAGACTACAGACATTTGCTTACTTGCCTTTATGCCAGTGAAAGTTTGACCTGCAATTTTATGAGTTCTAATTCAAATACTTAGTTATTCAAATAACAGGCTTTATTCATGGTGATGCACTTACGTTCACTGGTAACAGTGAAAGAAGGATAATTTCCTCTAGTACCAGCCCATGCAAAGGATGCTCACACATTTCTAAAGATGCCCTGAAATAAATTTAAATATCTCCTTTCTTTTTCATGTTTCAGAGTAGCAGCCGTGTTAGTCTGTATTCGCAAAAAGAAAAGGAGTACTTATGGCACCTTAGAGACTAACAAATTTATTTGAGCATAAGCTTTCGTGAGCTACAGCTCACTTCATCGGATGCATTGCATTGCATTGCATCCGATGAAGTGAGCTGTAGCTCACGAAAGCTTATGCTCAAATAAATTTGTTAGTCTCTAAGGTGCCACAAGTACTCCTTTTCTTTTTTCTTTTTCATGTTGTCCCCGATAAGGAACTTATTCTTTATGGCAAATGCTGCCTCTTTTGAGGCTCTTGCTTGATTTATGTAATCACAAAGGTTCCAAAAGGGTTAACCCTGCATTCAGAGGTCAGGATACTGACCTCACGTAATAACAAAAGTCATGTTACTTAAAGGCAACTTTCTCATTCAAATGACAAAAAACTCAGATAGGTTAAGTTGCAGAGTCAAAGTTCCTAACCACATAACAACTCAGGTCCTAACCCTGAAAACACTATGAAGGTGCTTATCTTTATGCTTTGAAATAGTTCCACAAAAGTCAACGTGACTAGTCATTTATGTAAAGTTGACGTCAATGAGACTACATATGTGCTTTAAGGTAAGCACATGCATAGGTGTTTGCAGGATCAGGGCTTTCAATACTTCTGGAAAAGCCAGGGAATAACTTTGTGCAGTAAAAGTAATCTGCAATAGGTATAGAATGCAACACTGGAATCCCATTCCCAAAGCTGGTAAAATGAGAAATGTAGCAGAATTCATGGTTTTAAATGGTTGCTTGTAAGTATTTTAGTTAAAAAGGAATAATAATTAAATATCACAAATTAACAATCCATCCAGATAAATATGTTGTAGATTAGGGTCTACCTTTTCCCAATTTCAAATCAGGATGTTTTAATCAAAGATATTTACTATTATTAATTTTCTCATATCGATAAGCAAGTAAGATATATAGCATATTTGATACTTTCAGGTTTCCTACTAACTCATCGAAAATGCATGATAACCAACAGTAGTTCTATACTTTTACACAAGAAAAAAATCTGTAGTGAAATTAACACTCTATCCTAACTATGCAATGTATTCCCAAAAGCTAAATCTATTTTAGCTATGAATTTATGATTTCTGGTTGATGTAAAAAAAATCTAGGTAGATTAGGTAATGATACGTGTAGTGAAACCTATATTAAGAAATCAGTCTAGATCTTTAAAATAGAAGATTACCGTGAACATTTTCTATAAAGTTAATATGGAAAACATCACTATTTTGTCATTAGCATTTAACCAGTGTTTAATGTCTTTTAAATGGTTCAATATTATGATGCAAGTGGAATAACAGATTTCATTCTTACCGGGAAACATGCTTTAACCAACCTTCAGTTTATTATCACAAAATAAATGAATGCTTAAATGATGTTTCTGTCAACTGAAAAAACCCAATAGTAAAATAGCTACTTTATGGGCCAAGCTAAACTAATTTTTTTTCCTTGACAACCTGCTCACATTTAAATGAAACTAGGCCAAATTTGGTCTATAGTATGAATTACATATAAAAAAAGAACCTCAGACCATGCTAATATAGGGATCAGAAAGCAGTAACTTCAATTAAAACCACAAAATTATTAGGCAAACTTTAAGATACAGCAAATAAATTAATTTGTTTTAAATGCAAGTGGTTAGATAAGTAGCTTTTTGACCTACAATTAAACCTCACTAGCTGAAAACACAGTGAGGGAAGAATTTGCTTAAGCAAGGCCAAAACCTAAATCTTATTTAAAAATGGCTTTGGTATAATCCAAAAGCATTTGTAAAATCTAGTCATATTGATATGGGGCCAGATCCTTAGATGCTGTAAATCAGCATAGCTGCACCAACCTCAATGGACCCACACTGATTTATTCCAGCTGAGGGTCCGGCCTACAATGTGTAGCATACACACACAGAAGTATGATAAGAGCACAAATCTTTCATTAAAAGCAAGCAAAAAAAGAGAGGATCTCTTTCACTAACAGTGTTTTTGACTTTTGTACTTTCTTAGAAAAGGAACCAATGGCAAGACTACAGTGAATGTATACTCCGGCTCTAAAATTTTCTATTATCCACTTATGTTTTCCTTGCAGTGGGATTTAAGAATGCCTCTTCATTGAGACAAGTAATATGTCATCATTTTGTTGAGCTAACAGGCCTGACAGTCTTGTCTCTTTGAGTTAAGGACAATACAGCT